>NW_026562467.1:121247-123250 GCF_027474105.1 Poeciliopsis prolifica | reverse complement strand
TGATGATCTGGATATTGATGATCTGGATATTGATGATCTGGATATTGGTGATCTGGATATTGATGATCTGGATATTGATGATCTGGATATTGATGATCTGGATACTGATGATCTGGACATTGATGATCTGGATATTGATGATCTGGATACTGATGATCTGGATATTGATGATCTGGACATTGATGATCTGATCATGGCTCAAAATAAAGCCTCAGCCTTAGAGCATGAAATGATTTTATTGTAATATTCCTCCTGTTTGTTTCAGGTCTGCTGTGGCAGTGAAACATCCAGATTCACCTCGTTTGACCTTAAAATGCTCTGCAGTTGGTTTAGTTGAGGTCACAGCTTTCAGCTCAGCAGCAGACGAACCATTCTGGGACTTTTTAAATAAATACAATCTGCTAAATGACTCACCAAGTTTTTAGTTTTACTGCATTTAATGAAAACAAATGAAGTGTGGATTTTCAAGGAGAAAGCGTGTAATATTGATCTCCAGCTGGTATTTGTTAGAATATTAAATCAGAAGCTTCTCTAATCAGGATTTTGCAGCTTGTGGGTCAGTAATCACAGCAGAGTTTCAGAGAACGTCTCAGAACCGATCCAGTTCAGGTTCTCTGCTTTTGCTTCTACTTCAATGCAGCTTTTTTTTTTTATGATCTCTGTTGCTCCCTCTGGAAACAAGAAATAAAAACCAAACATGACAGCACAAACAAATCAGAGTTTAATCAGGGAAAGACCACACAAAGAGCCGGCCTCTGCCTCTGCTGCCTCACTTATTCAGCTGATCGACTTCAAGGCTCTCTGCGGATTATGAGCACACGATGTGGTATCAATTTGCATGAGGACTTACATCATCGCTGAGAGCCGTTTCAGCGTGGCATCAGCACGTGGTGCTCAGCCAACACTTCCTTTGTGCTCGCCAGGCCTCATTCAGGCGACGGCGGGGCACCACAACTCCTGAAAGGGACATCTGGCCCAGGAAGTCAAAGGGACGTCCTTCAGGGATTCTCACACGCTTTTACAGCCCATCGTCTGTCCTCCTGAAAGCCAGACACCGTCCACAGGTGAAAGCAGCATTTACACCAGCTCCTGGACAAAGAGACGTGGAAATAGCAACTTCTCTCTCCGGCGGCGTTTCCAGGAAGAACTGAGAAAATTTAAATTAGGGAATTGAATTCAGGGTGTGATTCAGTAGACACTGTTTCATGCAAAACTTTTGTACTGCGTTTCCATTCATCAGAAAATCTGAAATTGTAATTAGGAAAATAAATTTGCTTTATGGAAACATGCCAACTTCAAAAGAACTCGGTTTCTGTGCTGCAATATGTTTTTCAGCCTTATGGAAACAGATGTAATTAGCAAAACTGCAATGGAAACAGTTTTACACGTCACACAAGTCACGTGATCAACAGCCAGATGTTACTACTGGCAGAAACGCTGAAGAAAAAGACAGGAAGCAGTAGGATGAGGAGTTTTTTTATTTTATACAGACAGTGTGTAGCTTGTTCATTAAAAGTTGCTGAATCAACAACTCTTCAGGAAATCTCAACTCCAGCTGCTCCCAGGTAGGCGGGGCTTATGACTCCAATGGCTGAATAAGATGAGAAAGTCTCCTCTGATTGGCTGAATTATGAATTGAATCTAATGTAAAAGTCCACATTCAATCAACACCATTATTTTAAAAGTCTTTTTAGGTGACTTTAATCTACTTTATTTAACTGGAGTTGTGAAATGTAGTTTTTTATTTGGACATTAGCGCAAAGATTTGTGCTCATTTGTAATAAAACGTCCTGCTGGAGGAGAGGAAACAGAAACGGGGCAGCGACGAGCAGATGGTTGAGATCAGAGATTTTTCTTTTTTTTAAACGTGGAAGTAACTTGACCTGACTGGGTTTCACCAGCAGTGTCCTGTAGCTAACACACACACACACACACACACACACACACACACACACACACCCACACACACACACACACACACGCACGCACGCACGCACGCACAC